>NC_057804.1:629373946-629381699 GCF_018294505.1 Triticum aestivum | reverse complement strand
GCCCGCCCCTCACAGATTCCTCCCCCCTCCCTCCCTCGGCCCCTCCCCGTAACCTCGTTCCTCTCCGCCGCCCGCGCTCGACGCTCGACGGGACGCGGGCCCGCCGCCAGGGCAAGGCTCGGGGCGGGCGCGCGTGGTTATCTCACGCCATTCTGACATCCCCGCTGCTTCGATTTTTGCAGGGAGGAGACCCGCATGGTGGCGCCCACCGCTCCCCGCGCCCCGCTCCTCTGATTATGCTCCTGATAATTTAGGATCTCGCTGTTTCCGACGAGGTTGCTGCTCCGAGGGGCAGGATGAGCAGCAGAGCGCAGCAGGGCGAAAAGGGCTCCGAGTCAGCCGCCCGCACGCGGCCTCTGAGCATCCATGAGATCTTGCTGCGGCGGGAGAAGAAGGCCCTCGCAGAGGCTAAGAAGGCCGCCGTAGAAGCTAAGAAGGCCAGGGAAGAGCTCCAGGACAAGGATAAGGGTAAACCTAACCACTCGGAGCCGGGAAGAGGGCACAAGAGCAGAAAGGATCTCAAGGATGTGCTTGTGGAGGGTTCCAAAAAGGAGGAGAGTGTTAGAGATGCGACAAGGGAGGACTCCAAGAAGGATGATGTGCGACGTGCCTCTAAGGAGGGTTCCAGAAAGGAGAGCATTAGAGATGCACCCTCCAAGAAGGATGATGTGAGGCATGCATCTAAGGAGGGTTCCAGAAAGGAGAGCATCAGAGACGCACCAAAGGAGGTCTCCAAGAAGGAAAACTTGAAAGAGAGGCCAAAAGATGGCTCCAAGCTGGATGAATTGAAAGATACACCAAAGGTTCCAAGGAAGGATGACCACAGAGATGCACCAAACAAGGGCTCCAAGAAAGAGAGGTCCTCTGTAAGAGATGATAGTCAGTCAGCTGGCAAAGACAAAGATGCTCATAATTCACATAAACATAGCACAAGCTTGAGAGGCCGGCCTGCTGAAAGCAAGGATGGAAACCATGGTGAAATCAGAGCAAGAAATGGTGATGCGACAAGATCTGACTCTCTAAAGGGACCGGGGAAGAGATGGAATGGCGAACCTGTTCACAATGATAGAATCATGGAGAGGAGCGACAAGCTCCGGAATGAAGCAAAAAGGAAAATCCATAGTTTTGATGAGGAAAAGCCTTCATATGTTGATCGACCGGTGCTGAAGAAACATGATTCCGCGCGATTCCAAGTTTCCAAACACTATGACATAAATGATGCAAGGAGAGAGTACGGAAAACCATACCGTGAAGAGCCCAGGTCAAAAAGGAGAAGGTCAAGAAGCAGGGATCATGATCAAGGAAGACGTGACAGATCTCTCTCACTATCCCCAAGGGAACAAAGGCGTAGCTACCATGGAAATGATCATGACAATTATCCTCCTGGAAGGAAGTATGCTGAAAACGACAGGTACAGAACATCTGATAATGTTGGACAAGGTGGTGGGTCTTACCAGAGATATGAAAGTCGGCTTGGTGGCTACTCACCAAGGAAAAGGAAAACAGTGCCACAAGACGAACAATTGACTACCACGATTACCCCACCAGTCATTCGATCACCAGAAAAGAAACCAGCCACGTGGGATCAGCCTCCCACAGCAGCAGACCAATCTAATTTCTTCACCAATTTGCAGCCAATTGTTAGTCAAACCTCTTCTGTTTCAGTCAGTTTTAGCGCACCAAAGCAGAACCCTGCTACTGCGCTTGACACTATATTGTCGGGGAATAGTTCGTCTATTGATTCTGTCCAGCTAACACAAGCAACACGCCCACTTAGGAGGTTGCACATCGAGAATATAACTGGTTCAGCTTCAGAGGATATGTTGCTTGGTTGCTTGAATGACTTCTTGCTGTCATCGGGTGTTAACCGTATCCAGAGGTCTAAACAACCATGCCTCAGTTGCACGGTGAGTGATCTACCATCTGGTTGTTCATACTACTTTGCCACATTTTCTTTGTAACATTTATCCACATCCTATGCTCCTTCAATGCAGATAAATAAGGAAAAACGCCAGGCATTTGTTGAATTTCTTACACCAGAGGATGCAACAGCAGCTCTTTCTTTCGATGGAAGATCTTTCAATGGGTCTACTCTGAGAATTAGACGCCCCAAAGAATATATTGAAATGGCAGTAAGATCTCCATACCTTTCGCATCTCTTCTTCTCAATTGATGGTTTTACCTTTTCCATTAATTGCTTGGGTGTTAGTTTGATCTAGATGATTCTCTATTTTAAATGTTTCAAGTGGTATCTGCTGCAAGAATTTGCCAGCTGTTTCATTTCCCCCTTCCATTTGGAACCTATTAGTTTAGAAAATTGCGACTTGGCAAGGCATTTATTGCTTCTGTTCTAGATTATCTTTCAATAATTACTTCTTCCTTTAATATATACTGTCGTGTGGGCTGAGGAAACATCTTAATACTATTACGATTTAATAGTAACCATTCTTCATACTGGGCTGTTGGTGCTCTAAATGATTATGAATCTGGTTATGTACAGTATAACATACTGAACATATTTTTAGGATACAAGACCATCATTGTTGTTCTACTGTGGTTCTGTTTCTTGCTTGTGCTGCATGACCTATGAGCTTTGGATTGAAGAATTCATTCTGCATGTAAATGATTAGGTGTGTTATTGTTTATGTTCCTGATTCTACTCGCCCTCATAAGGGCAGGCTACTGATTGCTTGAATTAGTTTATATTCAAACCTTCTACGTGTTCTCCTAGTTTTATATTTAATACATGCCATATCTGATTCCTTCAAGTGTTCGCAGTTTTTAACATTTCAGAGGCTTCCTGCATGTTTGGAATTTATTTTGCAGCTAAATGACTTGCCTCAACTTGCACATGCTCTTTCCATTTTATGCTTGGATACCTTTCTTAATTGCTAAGCACTAGCATTTCAAGCACCACCCTTGTACTAAATGATATGATATCATAGGGAAGAAGCTCTTTGATCCTCTCGTACATTCTATCACTCAAGAATTGTCTAACCACCAAATGGCTCAGTAATGAAATCATAGCAAAAACAACATCATGCCATTTCGTAGTTGCTCTTTGCTTTCAGTTTTTTGCAATTTCAACATTGTAGTGCCTTGTCAGTAATTTGTATATTATCAGCATGCTATGATTAATGTTGTTATGGTGAACTCCTGATCCAGTGCTCTTATCAACTATTCCAAGTAAGAATTACTGATTAATATGGTTATTGAGTATCATATTCATTCCTTTTTGCATGTTTAACCCTTAGATATGCATGTTTTCTTATATCTCTTGTATGCAAAAGTAGCTGAGAGTAGTTATTTCAGATTTACTCATGGTGCAGAAATTATTTACAGTTGCTGGTTTGGATTTACTCATCACATATATTTGTATCCTTTGGGAAGTTTGTCTGATGGGCATGTTGGAATCTCTTAAATAGGGTATTTTAATTGGGTGTGTCATAATTCACGTTCAGGATCGTGAAGCAAAGGAATTGTAAAGCAGGCTTCCAGATATAGTGCCTGTATTGTGTGACTGCCACTTCTTCCAAAATCCATTGGTTGCTGATTACAGTGCTGGCAGAATGCCTATGGTGGTCAGTTCATGGAAAAATAGGAAGACAGTTTGTACAGCATGGTTGAAGTAAATATATTCTTAGTGAAGATTTGAGCATGATGATCGTTAATCATAATCATCCAATCCTGGTTCCAAACATTTATGATCTTAATTCATGACAATATGAATGGATTGTGGTATCATGAGCTGTCAATATTTTAATTACTCTGCATATAGTTTAGTGTGACATTTAAACTTGCTATGCTCTTGTTCACCGTACCATGTTTCTGCTCAGCATATTTCCTGGCCCAGATGATGGCATATTTAGCCCCTCTACTTTGTCCGGTTTAGTTTGGAATCTTTACTCTCAAAAGGACCCAATAACTCTCTGTTTGTACAACTGATTTAGTTTTTTAGATAAGCTGCCCTTTATTTGAAACAATGATTAAGCTGACAATATCCTGGATAGATCCAGGAACACTAAGCCGGTAGACCAAAGATCAGAGAGCTTGCTCAACCTTGCCAACAAATGAGCCACCTTATTTGCAGAACGACTAACATGAACAAAACTATAGAACTAAAACGTTTCGACAACGACTTGATTTCAGCAACAATGGCACCCACTTGAGACCGATCTCTTTCTCTTAATCAGTATAACTGATATAGTTAGTTCTCATAATCACGACTAAAAGTTTTTATGGCAAACTGCTGCAGCTGAGATGTAAGTGGTGGGATAGTTTGTAGGTTACATGCAAGTGCAATTTGGCTTTGGGTAGGTTGTTGGCCTTCTCATTTCTCCCTAATGCCTCCTCTGCTCCTCACTAATATAAGTCTTGTCCAACACTACAGTGCAAGAAGGGTAGATACAAAAAGGAAACTCCAATCTATCTGGATGACATGTAAGCAAGAAGAGAAAGGAAACTAATAAATCCAGAATCAAACTCAAAGTTCAAGCTGGACTACTTTTGAGCACCTGGAACCATGTGACGAATACCAAATGTTTCTCTTGAAAACTTAGCCATCGCACTTTAGAACTCTTCCTATTCTGCTGCATAGGGTCACCCGTCACCCTAATTGCAATGATTGGTTGCTTGGGCATGGTTTTTCTCCAAGTTTAATTTCGTGGGGTCAAGGATCAGTTATGTCAGCCCACAGAGGTTTTGTGGCTAGATGCCATGCGGTGTGTTTTTTAGCCTGATGGTAGATTACAAAACCGTATCAGCATTTGCTAATGCCAGCTTGAATTGAACTGGGGGATACAATCAGGTGAATAGTCCTTCTAAGGACTGAGTTATAGAAGGACCAAATATACCCAAGTTAATAAGAAACTGATCTGTTTGGCCTATGTAGAATACAGGGATCAAGGTGAGCCCAGGACCCAGAGGCAACTAAAGAGACTAAATATGCCATAATCCCCTTATTTTTAAATTCCCTTTTAGCCGTCTCATTGTTAGAAAACTATGTAGTAAGATGTAAAAACATTTGTCTGATGGAATTTAACCTGCATCCAGTGTGATTTTGATGTTATAGCCGCACCTGTGATTTTGGTGTTCAGAGGGTCTCGGTTAATCTTGTTTTCTAATGCACTTTTCTACTATGCTTATGAATTCAGATGTCTATAAAGTTGAATTGTTGCAATGGTTATATTCACATTTTTAAGTTTTCTGCATGGACATTCTTTGGTATACTTGTTGTTTGCACCATTTGACCTATTTGAGTATTGGAAAGGGCAAACTGTCCATGGTGTCAATAATGACATTGCTATCTACTCATTTAGCGATATGTTTGCCATTAACGTACAAAGGAACCAAATTTGATCAACAACAATTGTGTTATAATATGAGTTTCTGCTTTCCTTGTCCAAGACTATTGCTGGCATACTTTTTTTAGATTTCATTGAGTATATTTGAGAAAATTATATATATTGGTTGGCCCACAAGTTAAGTCTGGCTTGTTGAACTGGACAGCAGAATTATATCACTGAATGCAAAACATCACTCTTACATAAAAGCGACCCTGAGAGTATTTAATGAGAAACCACATCTGTTTTTTATTTGAATGCTATAAACCGCTGTGTTTTTGCTATCGTGTTTTTAGTGTGAATTGGCTATTGTATATGATTTCTATAGCTTTGAAGTAGATTATGGTTTCTGAGACCTTTGTTTATTGCACTTTTAATGTTATAACACACTGTTTGTTCTCTGCAGCATGTTGCTCAAAAGAAGCCCGTGGAAGAAGAGATTAAAGAAGCATCTGATGTTGTTGCAGATTCACCACACAAGGTAACTTGCAGGGTTAGAGATGCTTCTTTCTATTTTCAACTCACCAGAATATGAGCGATTGTATTTACAAAGAGAAATGTGGCTAGAAATGTTTTCATATTCTTTCCTTGTTGATATCATACTCCCGTCCCCAGATATATATGATAAAAGCAGGGTGGCTTGTTCAAATTCGTGGAGCACAAGAAGATTCGACCAATAATTATTTAGCCTTCTCATGTGCTGGTCTACCTTTAATTTTGCAGATTTTCATTGCTGGTATTTCTGGTGTTCTTTCATCTGAGATGGTAATACAATTGTGTCCATCAGTATATTGTCCGTCATATGTTGCTCTGCAAAGAGCCGTCCGTTGAAGCATATGTTCCTGACATTTAGTATGCCTTTCCCATTCTTTCAGCTCGTGGAAATTGTTAGTTCATTTGGCCAGTTAGCTGCATACCACTTTGTTTGTAGTGAGGACCTTGGTGGGCGATGTGCATTTCTTGAGGTATGGAACTCCTGTTGCATCCAAACTAAGGCTTGTGATATGAATATAAAATCATCATACTTATCTGTGACCAATTTGGTGGAACAGTATATTGATCACTCCATTACAAACAAGGCATGTGCTGGCCTCAATGGGATGAAGCTTGGTGGGTGCATCCTAACTGCTGTTCAGGTTTTTCCCAATCCTCTCGAGGTGCAACCATTTTCATGCCCATTCATATAGTGTCATGTATCCATTTCATAATTTGTATTGAGTCATATGCTGCTCCATTGAATTCCAGGTTCGCAATGAAGCTTCCCCATTTTATGGTATTCCTGATAGTGCCAAAGCGCTTCTTGAAGAACCAACAAATGTCCTGCAGCTAAAAAATGTGGTATGCCACAGTTTTGTCCCTGCTTGATTATGGTTCCTGTAAAATAAATTACTCTTTTCACATCAAAACCATTGGTTACCTATTTTTCTCCCTACTAGATTGACACTGCCGCTATCATACCAACCAAAAAATTTGTTTCCACCTGTGAGCTATTCAACAAGCCATGAATGAATTAAAATAACACAGCAGTACTCTGTTCTCTCACTAATCTGTGATATTGTTGTAGTTAAAAAACACGAGTATCAACCCATTTTTCACATTCTGAAGGTTGTACACTTGTGAAGTGTTGATGAACGTGCTATTTATGTAGTTTGACCAAGAAGAGTTTTTGGCACTTTCAAAACCTGAGCTGGAGGAAATATTGGAAGACGTACGCATGGAGTGTGCAAGGTATACCATTCTGTTACTTTCATGTTTTACTCATTGTCGTGGCTAGTAGCTTACATTATGCACGAGATTGGCAGGTTTGGAGCAGTCAAATCCATAAATATTGTAGAGTATCCTGCTAGCAGTGACAGCATTACTGAGGATGTCCTAGTTGAGCCCAAAGATGAGCCAGTAAAGCTTGAGCCCACTGAATGTCGTGCCAATGATAACTGTGTGGAGACTGGGACAGATTGCTCTTTACCAAGTAGGAGCATAGTAGTTCCGTCCAACCCTGTGGAAATTACAGGTGCTGAGTGCCAGGATCACAAAGAGCTTGACACACTTCGTGAATGTGATGGGTCTGCGGCGGCAGATCAGTATACCGACCTAGATGACATCCATGCTAGAGCTGCTGGCCCCACAGTGGATCAACAAACAGAGACCGACCATATGGATTCTGTGCAGGCTGATCAAGATGCTACTGCAGTGGGTGACTTCCATGCTAGAGCTGCTGGCCCTGCAGTGGATCAACAAACAGAGACCGATCATATGGATTCTGTGCAGGCTGATCAAGATGCTACTGCAGTGGGTGACATCCATGCTAGAGCTGCTGGCCCCACAGTGGATCAACAAACGGAGGCTGATCATATGGATTCTATGCAGGGTGATCAAGATGCTACTGCAGTGGTTGACATCCATGCTAGAGC
>NC_057804.1:629372637-629373700 GCF_018294505.1 Triticum aestivum | reverse complement strand
CCATGCTAGAGCCGCTGACCCCACAGCGGATCAACAAATGGAGGCCGATCATATGGATTCTATGCAGGCTGATCAAGATGCTACTGCAGTGGTTGACATCCATGCTAGAGCTGCTGACCCCACAGCGGATCAACAGACGGAGGCCGATCATATGGATTGTACACAGGCTGATCAAGATGCTACTTCAGTGGTTGACATCCATGCTAGAGCTGTTGCCCCCACATTGGATCAACAAACGGAGGCTGGTCATATGGATTCTACACAGGCTGATCAAGATGCTACTGCAGTGGGCGACTCCATGTTGGATCAACAAATGGAGTCCGGTCTTATGGATTCTACACAAACTGAGCAAGATGTTTCTGCAGTGGGTGAAGATAGTTTAGGAGAAGGATATGCAGGCCCAACAACTTTGGAGGCCTGTCTTTCTACTACACCTGGCGATGTGTCGGAGAGATCCGAAACTGAGAAGGAGCAACAGAGCACTGATGATGTGAGTGAAAGTGGTGCAGAAAAACTACCTGTGGCTGACACAAGAGACGTTGCTCCGATTTCAGACAGCATCGTGCTGGAAGCTGGCTCTATACTGGTGGAGTTCATGCGGAAGGAGGCTGCATGCATGGCCGCACATTCCTTGCATGGGCGCAGCTTCGGCGACAGGACCGTGTCTGCTGGATACGCCCCTCATGATCTCTACCTGCAGAGGTACCCGAGGTGATTTCCGCCGCGACGGTGATGTTCCGATCCGATGACACCTGATGCTTGTGGCTGTAACAGAAACACATAGGGCAGGTCTTGTAGTTTTGATGTTTTGGATGGGTCAGTCAAGTAGCTTGGGATCAAGATGATGTACCGTTAGTTGGGAGGTAATCTAGTAGGAGACCCATAGCAGAAGCACTTTTGGGGTGAAGACAATGGGATAACCTCTGGCCGTTAACATTTTTGTTGTGAACTTTTGATACCTGTATTTTTGCAGCGGGGAAAGAACCTGAACATCATTCCCTTGTTATCGTTGCTGTTTGGGTTACATTACATGGGTGGGTGTGAGGCTCTTTTATTATATATG